>NW_019173294.1:0-4582 GCF_001773325.1 Penicillium arizonense
TCTCTCAACTGTGCCGTTGCCTAACAGGCCTTATACGGGCTAAGTCCTTTTGAGGGTATCGAGGAGCGATGCCAGATAATGCGCCGAACTAACCAATACCGGAGTATGGGTCTATTCGTAGTGTTATCAAGTTATAATCAAGTTGTACGAGTCACCAAAGGTTCTAAACAGTAGACACAAGTAACAATATATAATTGAACACGAAGAACTAAACTAGATACATAAATGAGTATCCTTATATATCCTAAGTTCTTCCTAAGTAGAATAGTAGGAAGTAGAACAGTAGAACTGCTCTACTTGTCGACCGTCGACCTTTCTACTACTCGCATAATCACGTGAGGTTATGCCCTATGTCCCTAGGTACTGCCGTTCATAGGGTCGCGCTATTCGCGAGGTAGTACTACTCGTGAGATTGCTGGTATCCTGCGATACGTTCGATAGTATCGACAAGGTCGTGGCTTTTCGTAGGACATTCTTGAGCTTGTGACGGCGCGGTCCGCAGGGCGGCCCCATCGTGTGGGTGCGTGCCAAACCGTGGTTTCTCTTAGGATAGGAGCTGTCCTGTGTAGGCAGAGTTCTTGGGACACATAGGGATGGTTGTGCTTCCACCGGTCACTCCTGTTATTCCATATCGTGTGTCCATAGCGGAATGGTCACGGTTATCCGTGGTGCATGCACGTGATGTGCTGATAGGTTTGTTGGTTAGCTCTCGATGGCCCAATTGTAAGTCGTGGCCCCATAATTGATTGGTGCCTAGTAGGTCCGTAACATAAGGGTGTATAAGTATAAATATTAGTAGAAGTAATTCATAAAGCTATACTATAACGTATTTTATTATCGCTTAAATTAACTAACGTATTTCCCTACCGAGCTGGCCAGACCCCCGAGCTGGTCACCCTGGAACACCATAGTAAATGCGATAAATTACAACATAGTATCACAATAACGGCAGGTTATAGGGACTTTTCCTTAAAAACTAATGCTTTTTAGGTGGTATTTAGTCTCTAACGTGAGTTTAAAGAATTTCTATAACTTAGTACTTGAGATACAATCAGATATTTATATTTCTAGCTCCTAGCAACGTAATTTTCGATACCGTAATAATGTAGGTTTCAGATTTGGTCAAAATTAATATATAGAGTTGAAAAGCCTTATCAACAGCCATCGACAAATAATTAAATAAAATAAAAACGTTATTGTTGAGATATTAGTGTAGAATATATCACATTTACTATGGTGTTCTAGAGTGGCCGGCTCGGTAGGGAAATACGTTATTAGTTTAATAGGCCCTTAGATCCTTGCTAATATTTATCTATATTTAGAAAGAGCTTTATTATATTAGTATTGCTCTTATTATAGTATAGATAGACAGTATATTATATTATATAACTAGTATATAACTATTAGCTTACTAGTAATAATACACGACTTAAAAGTATCACTAAATATCTAAAATATACTTTACTTCCTATTACATATTCTACTATATTTCTAGCTCGCTACTCTATATACTTATTTACTACTATTTAATAAATAATACCTTTAATATATTATTTATCGCGTTATTAATTAAACCTTCCTTCTTTAACTACCTACTATGCCACTAATTCGTAATTAATCCTCTCGAAATTTAGTAGAGTAGGAGGGTAGGATCTTATTAGCTATCTAGGCTATTAAGAAGCAAGAAATTAGCTCTATACGCGAAGTATCACGTCATTTTGAAGTACCCTTCTCCTTTTTACGGAACCGGCTTAATAGCCTTATAAATCGATCCGAAGCTCGCCTAACTTACCTAAAATTGATAGAAATTAAGGAGGAATCTCTTTAAAAATAGATTCTCTCTATAGATTCTCGTGGAGTACCCCTTTAGCCCTCTTCTATATAAGAAATATTAGATTTATTACTCGCGGTATATAGATATATATCTTATTTAATTTAGTAGGTAAGAATTAGGTTATAAACTTCCTAAAAAGGTATCTAAACCTTTCCTCCTGATCCTTGAGCTATAATTATAAGCGCGCGAAGTGTAAAGACCTAAAAATTATTAAAGAATAGTTTTCTCTTATCTAAAAAATAATCCTTTCTTATAGTATCGATCCTAATTATATCTATAACTTTGATAAGACCGAATTCGTAATAGGCTTAATTACGACTACGAAGGTTATTAAATAATAAGAAGAGGATATAGTCGGTGATTACTTTTATAGTCTAGAAATTATAGGTAACTATAATTAAGTATATAAATACTTTAGGGTAGCCGCTTCCTCTATACGTGATTTTTAAAGGTAAAGTCTTTATTAAAACTTAATTTAAGAGCCTTCTAGACAATTAGAGACTTAAGATTAGTCCTAATAGATAGATCTCCGATAAAATTAGACTTCGGTAGCTTTAGAAGCTCTTTATTCTATCTACTTCTTTACGTACGAAAAGGAAGTATAGACTTTTGACTTAATAGCTAAAGAAGTTATTTAGCTATAGAGTTCGATTAAATTTATAAAAAGAACGATATTATTATAATTTATATACCTCTATATTTATCTTACCTTTTATAGCCTCTTAATATTAGCTATTTTATAGTATTAAAATATAATTATACTTAGCTTATCGAATTAAAAATATATACTAGAATTAACCATATTAATAAGCTAGACTTTCTTAAAGCCTACCTATCCGCGCGAATTAAGATATATAAATTAGAGACTATTAAGGAATAGCTTTACCGCTACGAGTTTAATATCTAATAACCCTAATTAAGTACTTTTAAAGCTTAATATTCGCCTCTATATACTAAGCCCCCTCTTAAGCTAGGAGAGTAAGTAGAATCTAAAAATACGTTTAAACTATATTTAATTATAAAAGTAAGCTTCTTTAATTAGGGCTTTACTAAATAGCACTTATAAAGCCTACTAAGCCTACTTTACTCCCCGATAAGTTAGGTTTAAAGGCGTACTAAACTATAATATAATTAATAGCTTTACTTAAGAAAGAAGTAAGCGAATTACGCGCTATAAACAACATAAAAAAGCGACAAAGGATTTAGTCTAAAAGGTAAATACCTTCTAAAGAAGGCCTAGTTTTAGAGGCCTCTACCTTAGTAGCGTAGCTAGAGTAATCGGTCTTAGTATAAATAAACTATGAGGTAGAATCGGCTCTAGCACCTTTATAGCTTTATAAAAGAGCCTTACCGAAGTGTAGTATATATGGAATTTAGGGTTATAAAATAACTATATATCCTAATAGAACTCATTTTTAGCTTATTAAATTTAATAGCTTTTTGGTTAAGATAAATACATTTAAATTGGGAGGTGTAGGTAGCTGATCCACTCGGTTGTGTGATCCGCTCGCATATGAAATACGTGAGTATAAGTAACTTAGAATTGGTAATTATAAAGTCTTATACCTAGGTTAATACACGTCTAACTAGGCTAAAAAGACCACTATATTAGCCTAACGGCTAATATACCTAGGACTGATATATATACTATTTAATACGTATAATTGTACGCTTGCGCACCCTAGATGCCACGCCGTAATAGTAATAAGGTATCGATTTAAGCTATTTTAAATATTAATACTGATGTTAGGATTAAAATACAAAGGTACGTTAGGTAGGTAGGGAGGCTCTAGATAGTCGCTTATAGGCACTAATAAAAGGCTAGCGTTATAACTATAAGTATAATTTAATTGGAAAGGGACCTAGCTAAAATATAGGAGATAAAGGTATATAGAGACTTAGAAATAGTAAAACCTTAAAAACGTATCTTAGAAGAATTAATTAATCTTAATAAATATAGTAAATAAGGACCTACTAGTATTAGGGGTAGTAATTTAAAGTAGAGATAATCTATTATAAAATAAGGTCTAGACCTACTCTAGTGTAATACGCTAGTTGGATAGAAGAGGAAAATACCTATAGGCGTGCCTATAGATACTACCGAAAGGCCTATTATTTTTTTTTAAAAAAAAAATAGCTAACCTTAATACCCTACGGAGTTAAAAAAGAATATTTTGCCTATAAAGTATCCTAAATAAAAATTAAGATAATATCCTCTATAGTAAACCTAGTACTATTATAATAGGGAATTATTATAATATAAATTAATTATTTATATTAAATAGCTTCTTTAATAAATAGCTAGTTTGAATTTCGGAAGTTACTTTTAATTAATTATAAGGTGTCGTTACTATATCTAAATATATAATTTAGACTAAATAGACGACTTAACTATATACTAGAGAAACTATCTATATATAAGGGTATATAGCTTATTAGGATAAAGATTAGTATTAAAGATATCTTTATATATTGAGATTTATGACTTCTCTAGACATCTCTAGGCATAAAATACCTACTTCGCTAAAGCATAAATCTTATAATCAGTATTAAACCTACCATATAGAGGATAATTTAGGAGAAATACTCTCTATTAAATAGGATCTCTCTCTTATAGAGGAGAGATTAGACCTAAACCACCTTATTAGCCTTTTATATGTATACTTCCTCGTAAATTCATCGTATAATTCTTGACATTATAGATTTTAAACTATATTCTTTTATATAATTCTAGGGGACCGGTAATTC
>NW_019173294.1:4596-36407 GCF_001773325.1 Penicillium arizonense
CCCCCCCCCTCCCTACCTAAATTCTTAGGCTAGTGTTAACCGCTTTTCTTACTACTTTTATCCTCGAACTTTTATTTTATTGCTACCACTACCTATATATATATTATACCTTAGGTACCTCTAATTACTATCTAAATTGCTAGTAAAAGTAAGTTACTCCTATTCTACTATAGTACCTAATAACGAATTCAAAATAATTGTTATTTATACCTTTAAATCTCGTATTTTCCTACCCCTTTCTCTCGCATTTTAATCTCTTTTACAATACTATCTTAGAAAGGTGGCTATAGCCGTGGCCGTTTCTAAAAATAGTATATATTTACTATTTAGGACTAGCGCTATATAGATAGCATAGTAGGTGGTAGAGTACGAAAGTGACTTTATTTAATTAGGGGGTTGTATAGTAAATATAAGTACTATATATATAGTCGGTAGAAAAAAAAATATTAGCCTAGAAGTTAAGGTAGGGGGGGTGTAACGTAACGTAATTTACTACCGAACCGGCTACACTATCGAGTCGGCCACTTTAGAACACTATAGTTAAAGGCTGTTTTTAAAAAACTTATATCTTAACAACCATAACTTCAATTTAATTAATTAGATATATATATATATTAATAAGCATATCCTACTATCTCTAGAAATTTTAAGCGAATTAATAAATTAAATAATAATAATACTATAAATTACGGTGTAATTTAGCTACTTTAGCTATAGATATATATATCTTAAATACTCTATTATAAAAATACCCTAAACTTTGCCGAAGTATTATACTATATATCTAGAATATAACCCTTTAATATAAAATATATATAAGCCCCTATTATTAGGATATAGCACTATATTTTATCGCCTTTACTATAGTGTTCTAAAGTGGCCGACTCGGTAGTGTAACCGGTTCGGTAGTGAATTACGTTATTTCACTAGCGAGCTAGACACACTACCGAGCTAGACACCCTACCTAAAACGCGTTAATTAATTAGACCTCTCTTCTTTAACTACCTACTATACCACTAATTCGTACTCAATCCTCTCGAAATTTAATTAAAAAAGAGGGTAGGATCTTATTAGCGGTTTAGGCTATTAAAAAATAAGAAATCGCCTCTATACGCTAAGCAGCGCACTATTATAACGTCCCGAAGTCTACTCTCTACACACGTCTTCACAGAATAATAAATCGCACTAAAACACGCGCTAATAGCTATAAATTAATAGAAATCGAAGAGAAACCGCTTTAAAAATAGATTCTCTTAATAGATTTACGTAGAGTAGCCCCTAGACCTTCTACCGTACGAGAAATAGCGGATCTATTGCTCGCGGCGCGTAGATCTACCCCTATTTTTTTGGTCGGTAAGAATTAGGTTACAAAATTCGTTAAAAGGTATCCTCTCCTTTCCTCCCGATTCTTAAAACGGTACAATTTCGAGCGTACGCAATACGAAGACCTAAAGTCTATTAGAGATTAGTTTTCTCTTGTCTAAAAGACTATACTTTAATATAGTATCGACCCTAACGATATCTATAACTTCGACAAGACTAGTTTCGTAATAGGCTTAATTATAACCGCGAAGGTTATTACGAGAAGGGAATACTACGGTCGGCGAGCACTTTTATAACTCGGAAATCGCGAGTAGGTTACTACAATTGAGTGTATAAATTCCTCGGGATATACGCTTCCTCCGTGCGTGATTTTTAAGGGCAAAGTCTATATCGAATCTTAGTTCGACGGCCTTCCGGACGATTAGCGCTTCGAGGTTAGTCCGAAAGGGTAGACTTCTAATAAAATTAGCCTTTAGTGGCTCGAAAAGCTCTTTATTATATCTACTTCTTCGCGTACGAAGGGGAAGTATAGACTTTTGATACTCGACGGCCACCGGAGTTATTTAACCCCGAAGTTCGACGAAATTTGTGAGAAAAATAATATTATCGTAATTTATATACCTCCGTATTCGTCTCACCTTTTATAGCCTCTCGATATTAGCTATTTTGCGGTATTAAAGCGCTCTTATAGCGGGCTTATCGAATCAAAAATATGTGTCAGAATCAACTATATTAATAAGCTAGACTTCCTTAAAGCCTACCCGTCCGCGCGAACCGGGATATTTAAATCGGAGACTATTAAGAATAGCTTCGCCGCCGCCGGTTTAGTGCCTTATAACCCCGATCGAGTAATCTCGGAGCTTAATATTTGCCTTTAAACCCCGATAGCCCCTCGAGCCGAGAAAGCGAGTAGGAGCTAAAAACGCCTTCGAACGACGTCTAATTATAAAAATAAGCTTCCTTAATTAAAGCTTTACTAAGACAGCGCTCAAAAAGCCTACCGAGCCCGCTTAACTCTACGATAAATTAGGTTTTAAAGGCCTGCTAAATCACAATACGATCGACAGCTTTGCTCGAGAAAGAAGTAAGCGAATTACGCGCTAAAAACGAGAAGAAGAAGCGAAAAAGGACTCGGTCTATAAGGCAAATACCTCTCGAAGAAGGCCTCTTGGATTTAAAGGCCTCTACCTTAGCAATGCAGCTAGAGCAGGCAATTTTAGCGCAAGTGTCCCGTGAGGTAAGACCGCCTCCGGCACCTTTACAGCCACGTACGAGGGCCTTACCGAAGTGTGGAGCATATAGAAATAAGGGTCATAAAAGAAATGCATGTCCAGATAGACCTCGTTTTTAGTTTATTAAATTTAATGGCGTTTTGGTTAAGATAAATGCATTTAAAATTGATAGGTTAGGTAGGGTGTCCAGCTCGGTAGTGTGTCTAGCTTGCTAGTGAAATACGTTAATTACCGGTCCCCTAATTCTATATAGCTTTTTATATAATACTAAGATCGAATATATTATTCCTATAATATAGGGTTATATTAGTAAAAATACCAATTTATCCTAATAAATTAGTGAGTTATACGTCTATTTTAGTGACTTTTTATAATAATAGGCGAATAGGCATTATGTATAATAGGCCGGGCAATACCTATATACAAAAATAGGCGGACCTTCCCTAAGCTACATACCTATTCAAAAGTATTTACCCACTCCCACTTTTTCGGGTCCCCTCTCAAAATATATATATATCACTTATATAGTATATAGCACCACTATTTTATAGTCTATAATAATATAATTGAATTTTAGGGTTGCTTAATAATAGCACTTTCGAAAATTCGCTTAATATTTTTTATAATACCCCTTAGCCTTCCACACTACCTTTAGATATCTTCCTATGCTTAATGTTAGCGTATCTATATTTGCTTAATCTAATGCCTTCTAAGCTTCTACTAGTTATTTTAAAATAATACTAGTCTACCTCCGATCTTCCTATACTAATAAGCTCTGGAAATAATATAAAATCTTGAAATGGAGGACTTTGCCATTCGACCAAAGAGCAACCCTGCTTAATGGTGTCAGGCTTATATCTCAATATAAAAAGCTCTACTTTTAACTGGCGCTATAGTAGTTTAATTAGGTTCAAATTAGAGAAGTACGCGGGCTTTCTATAAGTTTTAAACTACTCTTTTATTTCCTTCGCTAGATAAATCCTCACTTTATCTTACTAAAATACTAAATTTGGAGCGTAGATTGGTATTAGAAATTTTTAATCGTTAAAATATATAACTTCGTAGTATAACCCCTCCCTAAAGGCGATTCTTCGTCCTATTCTAAAATTATTAAATCTATTTAACCTCCTAGCTAGATTCCGGCCCAAACTATTCACAAAATATCTTTAACGTGTACTTTTATATTTATCAGGTCTTTATTAAGGCCCTCTAAGACTATATAAAAGCACTATTATAGTCTAAAATTTAAGGTTCGTCACACTAAACACTTATCTAAAAAGATCCATGATCAAAAGCTTTCCCGCCGCTATTTTCTCTTAAATATTAGCCGCCTCCTTACGAGAGAGGGCTTAATTAGTATCTTCCTTTTTAAACACTATTTTCTAAGTCCGAATTGCTTTAAAACTCGCTATATAGTAGACCGAGATAGATAACTAGGTATTATAGCACTAAGCTATTATATCTAAAATAGGTGTCGGCGCGCTTATAAATAGAGGTAAGTTCTAGCTCGAGAGTCTAGCTTCGAAGGACGGATAGTTCGAGGAAGCGACTTAATCGATTCTTATTCCTTAAAGCGCTTAAGCGTATTGTAGATAGTCTTACGGGTGTAGCTAAAATTATTAGCTAGTTTTGACTCCGAAATACCACTCTTATAAGCGTAGATAATAGCTGACCTTTGTTTAGGGCTTAATTCAGCCTTTTCCCGACGTTTTGGGCTAATTTCTATTAAAATAGCATGTGTAGGGGNGGGGGGGGTGTGTGTAGGAACAAAAATAAAAAGGTGGGTTAGTTGCCGGGTCAAATGTAAGTGGGGTAGTGGGTAAATACTTTTGGCCACTATCTATAAAACGCCTAATGCCTATCGTGGACGGGTGATAGGCCGGTACCTTGAGGCCTGTAGACGGTCATTATTGTAGTCTAATTACCGACCGATTAGCGATTGGAAGTTAGCGAAAATAGGTAGACGAATAACGCTATTAATCTCGAATAGCTTTAAATAGAATTGTTATTCTATCGACTTCTAGCTAGGAAAAAAAATAGTATTAGCTTCTCGCCCTCGATAGCTATAGCAGCCACGTTATAGCTAAATTAAATACAATATTCTTAAAATGATATTATAATATATATGCCTTCTTATCCGTCTTATCTTTTATAGCCTCTCGATATCGGCTATTTTACGGTGCTAAAAAAAGGTATATACCGACTTAGTCGTTTCGTAGATAAAGATTAGTATAAGTCGAATCAATAAATACGACTTTCTTACGGCCTATCCTTAGGCTGGAAATGTAGTATTTAAGTCGCAAAATATCGTGAATAGCTTCTTAGCTACTAGTTTGGTCCCTTTCGACCCGATACGCGTGATTTCGAAGCTTAATATCCGAATTCGTATACCTCCCTCTCCTTCGAGTAGTAGTAGCGATTTAAGCCTCAATTTTAGGTTAACGACGCTATATACGACAAAGGACGTTCGCTGATATGATTCTTTTATTAAGATATTATAATAAGAGTACCTATCGCGCGCGGATAACCCGTTTAAATGACTTGTAGAAGCGCCTATTTATATAGGGGATTGATATAGACACTACCCTTTGGATGCTAACACCACCCCCTGCCCGAAAAGTTAGGCACACAATGACCGCTTTCCTTACCGCTTTTATCCTCGAACTTTTATTTATTGTACCCTATATGTAGCCGTGTCATAGGACCGCCCCCCACCCGCGAACACGGCTATATCACCACCGTAGGTACCTCCAATTACTATATCAATCGCTAGTAAAAATAAGTCACTCCCGTATATTGTAGTACCTAATAAAAGATCCAAAATAATTGTTATTTATACCTTCAAATCTCCCATTCTTTATCAATTTCACTGCTGTTTACAATGGCTTCCTTGCAGCCTGATACGCCATCCGATTCCTTTATTTCTGTAGAGTTTTTGAAAATAGCATCTATTTCCTATTTAGGGCTAGTGTTATGCTGCGAGTATAGTCGATGGTAGAGTACAAAGGTGACTTGATTTTGCTAGGGGGCTATATAGTAAATAGAAGTACCTTAAGTTTGTGCTTGGAAGCATAGTGGGTGGTAGATTAAGGTGATAGAAATAGGTCCGATAGAAAATAAAATATGCCTAACTTTATAGGTAGGGGGTGGTGTTAGCATCTAAAGGGTGGTGTCTGTGTCAATCCCCTTTATATATACATAGCGCGGCTATTTTATGTTAGGATAACTAGGAACTACGCGCCGCTAATACGAGAACTACCTAAAAGAAGAAGCGAATAAGGAAGCGAATAGCTCACGAAGGCAGAATGTCGGGTTTAGAGGCTATAGATATTGTATTAGGGTGACTTCTCTAAACCCCAATTTAGGTCCGACCTAAGCTAGAGTAGGGCAGGTTAGGTTAGATTAAGTCCGACCTTGTAAAGAAAGGGTTCTAGTATTTGCAGGATAGAGCCTGTCAACTAGGTAAGACGAAGATGCCTGGGAAGCAAGTAGTATATTGGAGGAATACAGAGACTGATTCTTGGAGAACCTCTGGGTTCTCCTGTACTGGGCTATTTAACATGGAGGATCAGCGTTACGGTGAGCCAACGCTGACGTGTTGCTGGCGATCCTTGAGGGGTACGAGAGATCCGTGCAAGAGACCTATACATGATCCTGAGGACTCCGTTACAGACCTCTAAAACCTAGCATAACCCAATATAACCTAACTTTTCTTTCTTTATCTTTTATAAAATTTATACGCTGTAATCGTTTATGTGCTTTAATATCTTTGCTTCTAGTTGATCAAAGTTGATTATAATTGGTAATATAGGCTTATTAGGCTAATATAGTCCTATATTTAGTATTTCGATTAAAAATTGCCGTTATATAATTAGGGCGATATTAGAAGGACTCGCTATATTTAATAATTGGACCCTAGCAAATGTACACTAAACTAACCTAGGCCGGCCGTAGTAATTGTATTTCTAACGCATTATTTGGTAAAAATGTATGCATTTCTTAGCAATATTAGATGCCCCGAGTAGCGACGGTTGAGGATCTAAGGTACTTCCATTTACTATGTAGCCTATTAGTAAAATTAAGTCACTCCCGACCCTTGCTAATAACTAACTGGGCAAGGCCGTAGGTGAAGCTATTCGCAGTCCCTAAGATGCCGCCGGCGACGTCGAGGGCGTAGCTTAAGCTCCCTGGGCCATAGACGAGTCTATTCCCACCCGTTATTTGCCTCACCTCGGCCTCGACCTCGCTGGCCCCCGGTTGTATCTGCCGACCTTCCCGTGCTTCCTAGGCATCCACGATCTTAACCAGCGACGGATCATCCCGCTGCGTAGATGATACTGGAGGGTCGGGAGACTTAATTTTACTAGTGGCCTACATAGTGAATAGAACCTTAGATCCTCAACCGCTGCTACTCGGGCATCTAGTATTGCCAAGAATTAATGCAGTTTTAATAATAATGCATTGGAAATGCAAGTACTGCAGCCGGCCTAGGGTGGTTTAGCGTACATTTGCTAGGGTCCAACTATTAAATATGGGAGTCCTTCTAATATCGCCCTATAATTATATATAGATATATAGAGCGATATATTTTAATGCTATTCTTTCCATATAAAATCTGGTAATTTTTTTTTCTTAAACTCTAATCCTTTCTTATGTTTCATATGTAATATATATAAATTAGCATATTCTTTATATAACTGTATCAAATATAATTAAAATCACCCATGTATAATATAGAAAAACAAGCTTAGAACATGCTATATTAAAAGCTTAGCGGTTTTGGCCTGTTAACACATAAATCGGGTCCAATTCGGTACCCAAGAACCCATTAGGACTAAGGTCTAGACACAAAACCCAACTTTGGGCTCGGTTGAGTTGGGTTTTTGTCCGGGTCCAATTGGGGGTTGGAGAAGTCTAGTGGCGTGGGAAGATTGTATATCAGCTACTCTCGCTGCTCCCGTCTTAAGGGACAGCATTCAGTCTCTTGTTACAATATCACATATTATCCCTACTTTATTCAGACCTATTAGATTCCATCGCCCTTACCCATGCACGACATTTAGAGACCCATTGCGGGGTCTCACAGGGGTCCTAACAAATAGCTGCCTTAAACGTGGCATTACAAGTGCCATAGTTCCTTATAATACTCCTAGATAGAGCTAGTTCAGTTGGGTTAGTCTACGATCAATTATATCAGGCGTCCTGACAGTAATTCACGTATTCTTTGATTGCGTTCCATTTATATTGAGGGGTTATCGCTTTAGTTGATTTTTGCACTTCAACATACTCTTCGCAAACCAGCCTCTGTTTCTACAGGTACATGATTATGTGTTCTTGCTTTATCTATAAGTACTTACATATCTATCACGACACTAGTGAGGCCATCCCGTGACTTGAAAGAAAGTGGCGAATAAGGTTGTGGATCAACCCCCGCATTATCCCTAGGCTTTATGAGGTCACGAGTCACGCCACCTCCATTATATCTACCCATCTTCCTCAATCATTTCACTTCCACCTTTCACCATCTGAATCAAAAGTAAGTCGGATGTTTATGCGTTTGCTTATTGCCACATGCTTATATGTAATGACGCAAGTGACTCGTTCGCACAAGTTGAATGACCGCGAGTACCCAGCTGACGGCATGCTGGGTACCCGCGATAATCTCCCACGCTATTTCGCAAAGTCTGGCCCCACTGATGCTGATCCTCGTAAGACAAAGAAGGACGGTGGTGGCAAGGGTAACTGGTAAGCATTGAGCACCAAGGTGGATATTTATCTCTCTAAACCCTTTTGTCTAGGGGTCGCTCTGGCGATGAGATGCAGGATTACGATTACAAGTTCACCAACACCCGGCGTCGTTCGAACAGCAGTACCCAGGGTCTGGCTGACTTTAGCACCAAATTTGAGGCATTTGACCCAGAACCTGTCTTTGAAGAAGACTTCCACGGAGCATCCGACGTGTCGGCAGAAACCGAGAACCCTGTCACCAAAGTCGAGAGTACTAGCAGCAACACCGACAGCGAGATTAATCACAATGGAGTGAATCAATAGGAAACCATGACTATTCTCATCTGATTGAATTCAATGAGCAGACGGTTTGTATGTGAACATAGAACTCACTATGTAGGCAGACGGGCCATGGAACAGAACAGACAGATATTGTACCAGAGATTCCAAATCAACAGAAACATTTAATTTTTTTGTGTTTTTAAGGTCCGAGCAGTCAGATTCGCTCAACCAAACGGATCAAAACCGCAACTACAAGAGGGAAAAAGGAAACCACGTAAAGAAGTCGGGATTGACTCGAAAGACTTCACGCATATTATGACACGTCGGTTGTCTACCGGATTAATCATTCAATTCTGCCCATGCTCAAGACCCTCAGTCCACAACACACGGCTCTAAACCTCAGCTCCAGCACTACCACCGACCAAAGGTCCATTAGGAGTTAAACCCCGGGCTTCTGCCGTTTCAAGAAGGTTTTGGAACCAGAAATCGAGCTTTCCGACCTCAATGTACTGGCGTAAGATGTCGTTTTCAGTCTGAAGGTCGAGCGCCAATCTTGATTTTTGCTCTGGGCGGAACCGTGAAACAAGAATATCAGAATCCGTATCAGCCATCAGGGCTTCTGTAGGAGAAAGAGCCGCATAGATGGAAGGGCAACTTCCATTTTTTGGATCTGGGAACGATGTATTAGTTAGATTCACATAACCCACAAAGGCTGCGAGCACTCACCCTCCTCCAAGCATGCGTTCAAAGTTCGACAGAGGGAGGTGTCGCTGATGGAGCTAACGGAATCGCCATTGGACCCTTCAGCAGCCTTGCCCCGAGCCACCCAGTCATCCTTGATCATGCACCGTCGCCATATCAACCTTTGCAACGCCGCGAGGTACGAAGAGTCTCGCTGGCCATAGCGACCATGATCAAGAACCCGTAGAGCTAGATGGAACTCGCTCTTTACAACTTCATCATCGCCGTCCTCTGCATGCTGCACAGGGCCGATCAGCGTCAAAAGGTCAACCAGATCGTCGACGGATACAACCTGTCTGTTAACAAGGGTGGAGAGAGTATCACTCAAAATTTCACGGAGCGATGGCCGGTCTTCGAGTAGGTGACCCCCATAGCACTCGAGCGCCAGTTCAGCCTCAGCCTTTCGGTCAATTGCGCCCTCCCAAACCGGCCGAAGGTGCTCATAGAGAGTATCCTGGATTCCGTCGACCTCAATGTAATCCTCAAGTCGTTTAACATCATCATGCAAGGCCAAAGAAGGCTGAACCTGTGGATGCATACGCTCTTGTGTTGCTAGCTTGCTTAGTTTGGCTAGCGAGATTTCAACACGGTGGCTCCACAAGTCCTTTTCACTGTTAAGCGCCAGATTCTCCAGTGAGGCTGCGGCAGTGTCGTAGTCATCCTCGCCCGTCACATCATTAATCCAGCTCAAACGAGAATATGCGGGGGTTTTCCTGAGGAACCGAGTCACGGCAGGCTGGTATTTCCGCATTGCAAGCAGCGTTCCTGGGTAACCAAACTTGATTCTGTGGAAGAAGTATGCATCCGCCCAAATATCTCCAAACTTGTCGAAGTAAGTGGAAATTAATTGCGCAGGATCAAGCTGATCTGCACTTGTCGGCGCACCTTCTGAAGACCCTTGAACCGGTCCATTTTTCTTTTGATCCTGAAGCTCGACGATCAACTCGACCAGGGCATCCATATCTCGGAAGCTTTCTGCTAACCTAAGAGCGTCCTGAAGATGACCGACACCGGCCAACTTAAAGAGGTGCCACTTGCGGTTTTCGACATGCATATGTTCGAGCAAAGAGCTCTCGTCGACAAGCTTTGGATCCCCCTGAGCAGAAAGCCATCGAGTTCGCTCCTGGTGCATTTGACCGAGAACACGGAGATGCCGAGCGCTGTTTGCTGCTGTTTGGTTTAGGACCTGGGCATCAGGGAAATCTGCACCCGACAAGTTTGCGCTGTTCCACGAACGTCGACTATCGAGTTCCAAATCGAGCAGCTTTCCTGCTTCGGTATAACCCACCCCTCTCGATGTCCAGAACTCGGGTAGAGTCTCATATCCATCGGACAGAACACCATCCTCCACAAAGTCTTCGCTTAAGCCATAAAGCGCAAGGTGCTCTTCGCGATACCGGAAAGCAGTTTCCATGACTGCCAGGAATAGCTCACTGGCCTCGAGGATCTGTTGTGAGAGATTTCGTGCACGATCGGGAGATTCGAGCACATCATCGCAAGATTCAGCTCGACCGAGTTTGACAGCGTTTTTGATCCATGGAATAATATGCTCCATGCGGTAGGAATCTTTCAGGAACCATTGACGCACCGAGTCAGTCTCCCCGTATTGCGGGTCAATCTGGGTCTTGAAATTGTTGCTCATTGATTCAATGACATGGCTAAGGAAAGACTCCTCGCTTTTGCATTTATAGGCCTCCTGGACCTTCCACATGGCCCTTTGTGCTGCAATTTTCTCAGCGGCCCACAGTAGCTCCCATTTTGCTGCACGACTCAATGGGTTTCCTCTGCGTAGAAGTAAGGACGCAAGGTCGTCCAATGCCTTTGCCCTCAGTCGAAGATGTTGCTCGAGTGAGATTGTAGTGTTTGGAATGAAGCGGGATTCAGAATGAAGTAGTTCCCTGCATATTTCCAAGGATGCTTGTTCAATTTCTGATGCAGGGAAATCCAAGCCACCTTTGCTGGAAAGATCTAACGGGTTCTTTGCCATGGTCCCGAAGAAAACAGCCTGCTCAAGTTTGTGCTTCGCAGTAACTTGAGGCAGCTCGTCAACATCGTCTTCGGCTTCGGGGCGAGGTAGTACCGTGACACGAATCACTCCGAAGTTCCGAAGCATAAGCACACATGCCGCACAAGGCATATCCTGCGATTGATCCTCTGATGTGAACCCCAGTATTTCATGCTCTTTGCCAGATCGCAAGTGGATGGTGTCTTGGAAAGGCAGGGGTAATTTATTCGAATCAAGAAGTAGTTGTGAGGTCGGTGTTTCTTCAACGCTCGTCAGTGACAGGATAACAAGAGACTGACCAACGAGAATAAAAGCGGTTTCCTCTGGTTTCGGAACAAAAATCCTGGGCTTTGGGTCATTGAGCATAGCTGGAACATGATGTAGATCTACGGGGTGCGTAGAAACCACACGGGACTCACTGCCGGACAAGTGAACTTGAACGACAAACAGTGCCTTATTTTCGGACAATTGAGGCGAGCCAACAACCAGAAACAAGCGCCAGGATTCATCCGAAGGTTGAGCAGGGTCATCAGAAGGTTGGAGGACAGGGAACGCAAAGTCCATGATCTTTAGGTCTGGGTCGTTTGTCGTTTTCTTTGGATTCTGAGGAAGAGCTGCCAAAATGTCATCTTTGGCATCATATCGTTTTTTAAGCGCATTTCCGTGATTCCAATGTGTATCCCAGATCTCAATCAGCCCAGAAGAAGTCGCAATTATCACATCTCGCTGGCCGCGTTGATGGGAACCGCCAGCTCGAACAGCGGTAACTTCTTTCCTCCAGTATCCGCCTCCCAGAACATTCTTAATGCCACCAAAAAGCCCACCAACGCTGGCACCGGCGGTACTTTTCAGGAAATTGACGAGCACTGATGGTTTTCCTTGGGGGTCCCTCAAGGTAATGTGTGCTACTCGTCCTGTGGAGAATGTCGCAATAATCCCCGAAGGCTCCCCATTCAGGATTTCCGTGGCATACTCGCCAGACAGCAGGCCAGGTGTAGATCCTTGGATGCCGTTTTGTTTCTGTCGAGATAAGCCCAATGAGGCTGCACTAGATACAGTTTCCCAGTAAATGATTTTCCCGGTAGAGGGGATGAGCACTAGTAAACCTGGGTGCTCTCCTGTAGCTGTGGAGAGTAGAACGCCGAGTGGGACTGCGCCCTTTGGATCTCTGCATGACTCGGGAATCGATACTGTGAACGTGTCTGACGGGGATGGAGACGAGGCGGACACAGAGTAGGGCCATACGATGGCATGCGAGTAAGTTAGAGCTAGCGCGTGGTCATGGCCGGCCCCGAAAAAGCACCTAAGCGGTCCTCCTTTCAAAGGGTTAGTGATCTGCACCATGTAACATGAAAATAAAAGCAAAAATATCAAGAAAAAAAAGTAACAGCAGACGCATGACATACCTGACTGTAAGCCGCGAATTTGGTCTGGCAAGGCTGGCAGCTGATCCACATTGTAGAAATCGGTACTGGACTTTTGATATCGGCAGCATTAGCAACCTTGGATTGCAACGCGCAAAACTACGTTACTCACTAGGGCGATCGTCCCCTCATTGTTGTGTCCAAGACCATCATTTTGTTTCGCAGTACGAGTCGGTAGATGAAGACCGGTATTCATTGAATCCGCAGGGGCATTGTCATCATTGGAAGGAGTGGGTGCAGCCAATTTGGCGATCTCACGCCCCAGGTTTGTGTCGGAATGGGATTCATCCGGGCGTCGCAAGACTGAGCGCTGCCTCTTGGCTTTCGGTGGCTTGACAGAGTCGTCTGAGCTTGTTCTCGGGCGCCGGCGAGTATTGCGGCCACCGGCTTTAGGAACAAACATTTTCGAATTGCGCCTAATCTGGAGTCGCGAATACGTGCTGGCAATAGCAAAGAGGAAAGAAAAAAGCGGTGGCTTCGGAGAGTCCTCAAATTGTGCGCTTGAGAATTGACACAGGGCCAGGGATAGTACGAAAAAGCAAGAAGATATTCCCCAGCAAGAAATGTGAGGAGCAAGGTGATCGCACCGATCAACAACAAATGGCAGATGTCTGAAGGCGGTGAGGAGCCTGCAGGGACTCCCTGTCAACCTTGTCATACTTTCCTCTCCTACTACCACTGTAGTACACTGCATGCATCATTGGAAGTCAATACGGAGCTTTTAATGCCCTACTTTACTGCAGTTTAGCACAAAATCAGGTCCTATATCATAGTGGAGTTTTGTACAAATTTTACCATGCCTCCACTATTCTTGCCTGGATAGGTTAGACCTCACTATTTACATCAGGTAGATCTAAATTAATGGTTATTCCATGATGTACCATGAATCTGTATCAATGTCCCGAGGTGGCTGTATGTATGTATTTACTCCGTATGTGGAGATACTTCGCATCCGATTACCCCGAAATGCTCACGTGAATCCCCATCTACCCCACGCGGAGTTGCTCCCTAAAATACCCTAACTGCCAGGACAATCCCCCTTTTGTCTTATGGGATAGGCTGCCCCTCTGACATCAAATACTAATAAAACCAGCCATCATGCTCACATGCTGCGTTGATACAGTCAAGATCAAGGCCCCAAGGGTTGCCGCATATTCGCAAGTCTAAGATGCTCTCACAGTCGCCGCATATCACGGGTCATCTCCGAATGAGCCGCATGCGCGTCGGATCGCAGGCTACTGCCGCAAGATCCCGGCCAACGTTTACTACTTCCCTGTTCCCCAGACGAGACCTGCACACAGCTCTATTCTTCCCGGGTTTGTCTTACCGCCCCTTCTACTTCAACCCCGGGAAGAGAAGCCGCTAACACACAGTAGGACATGGAGTTCAACGGGTTGGCATGGCGAATACCTGGATTGAAAGCTTCCCTCACACGGCCACTCGGATCTTGGACGAGATGGACAACACCCTTGGATTCAAAATGTCCAGCATCATATCCGATGGGCCCAACTCCAAGCTGAACAAAACTGAAAATTCGCAACCCGCAGTCATGGCAGTCTCAGTTATGATACTTCGCATTCTTGAGGACGAGTTCGGATTCAACGCCAAATCTCGGGTGGACGTCACGCTTGGACACAGCCTAGGAGAATTCTCTGCCTTGGTTGCCGGTGGTTATTTTGAATTCAGCGATGCTCTCAAACTAGTCCGACGCCGAGCGGAAATAATGGCCCAGTGTACGCGAAACCTGGCCGAGAAATCTGGGGAAACTTATGGAATGGTTGCTCTTCTCTGTGAACCTGAACATTTGGACAGTTTACTTCGAACGGTTCAGGAATTCCTAGGACTTGAGCCCCCAGGCATCGAAAGCGACCCATACCACCCGGTCCCAGCAATACCACAGGTGGTGGTCGCGAATATCAACTCAAAAAACCAAATTGTCTTGAGCGGCAGCCTTGACCGAATCAAAACTCTCCTAGTCCAGCTGCGTCAATTTGGAGGTCATGATCCACGGGCTGTCAGATTGAAAAGTGACAGCCCCTTTCATAGCCCTTCCATGGCGCCGGCTGCAGATTACATGAGAAATGCGCTTGAGCAAATAAATATCACCTTCCCTACTTCAGTGCCATGCATATCAAATGTTTCCGCCTTGCCCTTTCATTCTAAGGATGATCTTAAGAATCTCCTTTCCAGGCAATGCATTGATACAGTGAGATGGTGGGACAGCATACGCTATCTTCACCAGGAGCGAGGTGTGAGGCGTTGGATTGGAATCGGACCAGGAAAGGTTGGCAGGAACTTAGTTGGCAAAGAGGTCGGGAGAGTTGACACCAAAGGTGGAGGGGTGTGGGCTGTCTGCGATCCCCGTGAAATTTCAAACATCATGGTTTCCTTGGAGCAGACTGAAATTGAACCTACGAGCCACCAACCATTAACATGATGACCGATACCGGCCTGTTTCGTTATGTTTCACTTATTTATAACTGTCGAGCAATGAAAATCTAAAGTTGATAGAACCTCAAAGATCAGCCAAGTGGTGTGAAGTCTGTGAAATTATTTCTGATATGAATGCAAATAGGGCACTCGGTGGAGTATCTGGTTAGCTGCCCTCTCCTGTGCTTCAAAAGATTTCCTTGGAAGTTTTTGCGCGGCCACAACACCATGAAAACTTGGGTATCATTATTATCCTATCCTTCCCTTATACGGCGTTTCCTGGTGCCCATGAATCACCAATACGCTTCACATCCGCAATGAACCTTCGATTAGAGATTTGCTGGCAAGCCGAGAGAGAAGCAGCTTTATTGCCAGGAATCGGTACGTGATCGTCGGGGGAGTAGAATGGATTTTGCAAGAGCTGAATATACGCACTTTGCAATGCTCGGAACGCCTGTATTCAATTGTCAGAGAAAGTGTGATCTACCGCAGACAACTTCTAATAGACAATCTCAAAGCTCACCGGTTTCATATCAGAATCTCTCAAGCCACTTATAGCAGGGCCAGCCGTTTTCCCAGCACTAGCAGCCTCTTCCTGGCCGAATACATCCACAATGATCAAAAGCTTGACTCCGGTGGTTGTCAACCAACCATATGCCGCAAGTCGTTCATCAATCGCATGCAACAGCCCAAGATCCTGATCAATGGATGTTTGCTTGCACCGGATGTCAAAGACGTCAAGGCACGAGTTCAGTAAGAAAGAGAACTCGATGGTGGAATCAGAATAGGGAGGAAACAAGGAAATGTGAAGAGGATTATCCTATAGTATACCGTGTCAGCTTATCAGGAGCGCCTTGTTACCAAGACAATACCCACTGCCTTTCCAATCACACCAATGCAGGCAATCTTGGGGCCTGACATTTTGGAGACGAGCTCTGGCGTTCTTTATCTTAATCGGATGTAAGGTATGCCTCACTGCGTCTTAATTTGGTGACTATTCCAATGTTGGAAATTTATCTCTCAATACCGTGCGTCATGAGCAGGATAAGTAGAACGGAGCTTGTCAACCATGCGGAGTAGATGGAAGACGCACTCAGGTATCAAGGCAAAGAGAGCAGAAGAACCAATGATGATACAGGCAATTGGATTTACGAGCATCTCACCGCCTTTACAATACCCCATGCAGCGACTGAAAAATACCGCTCTTGGACCAATGATCTCCGACGTAATAGCTTACATCATCGTCATCAAACCAGTACTATACCATCGCTCTTCCCACTGGAACCCCAAAAGTCCTCCTTGTCTGCAGCACCGGAGCCCGCCACAACTGCCCTCTTTGTTCATAGTATCGCCACTGACTAGGGCCCAATTTCCTTCTCTCTTCCAACTCCCACACCTTTTCTTCGGTTCTTGTTCGGAAAACGACTTTCAAGATGTTGCCCATGGCGAAGCCCGCCATCTCTGGCGCTCTGTGCGGTAGGCGTCTCTTCTTCTTGCAAATGCCATCCCACTGACTGAAAACAGCAGCGCGACCTCGCCTTGCACTTTCTCTTCCCCGTGTTCAGCCCTTGGCAGCCCTTTCGACCTCCTCGGTCAAATCAGCGACAGCCCTTGAGCGCCGAACATCAACAGGCCAGCAATTGACCGCGTCAGGCAAGGCCCGGAAGGAAGTGCCTTTGGCAAGTCAGGAGAAGAAGGAGGGTGCTATGCAATATGTCTTGTTCGTTTCCTCGCGGGTTTACGTTTTCCTCGATGGCTCCCGCTGACCTCCACACTAGGACTACCCTTGATCAGGTTGCAAACTGGGCCCGTCAAAGCTCTTTGTGGCCTATGACCTTCGGTCTTGCATGCTGCGCTGTGGAGATGATGCACTTGTCTACTCCCCGTTATGATCAAGATCGGTTGGGAATTATTTTCCGTGCCTCC
Organism: Penicillium arizonense; assembly: GCF_001773325.1. Classification (NCBI taxonomy): domain Eukaryota; kingdom Fungi; phylum Ascomycota; class Eurotiomycetes; order Eurotiales; family Aspergillaceae; genus Penicillium; species Penicillium arizonense. Next base: position 21,687 of record NW_019173294.1, read on the forward strand.
CCACGTCAGTCGGATGTGATGATTGTCGCCGGTACACTGACAAACAAGATGGCCCCCGCTCTCCGTCAGGTCTATGACCAGATGCCTGATCCCCGATGGGTCATCAGCATGGGAAGTTGTGCCAACGGTGGTGGCTATTACCACTACAGTTATTCCGTCGTACGCGGCTGTGATCGGGTCGTGCCGGTCGATGTCTACGTCCCTGGATGTGAGTACCATGCTTCGTCAACTTAAATGTGCAATTTGACTAACAGAAATACAAGGCCCACCAACTTCCGAGGCATTGATGTATGGTATCTTCCAGCTACAGAAGAAGATGAGGCATACCAGGATCACTCGCATGTGGTACCGCCGTTAATTTTTGGGTAATGGTGTGGGGGATCGTTTCTTTGCCTCTTCAAACATAGTGCATGGTGAAATTCTAAGTGACTCAACCCAACCGCCGTGGAGTCTCTCTGTGTCTTTTTACTTTTGTATATCAATATCAGGCTTCAGGATTTGATACATTGCTTTCGTTCTGCTTTTTTATTTGAACTATTCTCTCGGTCAATCATCAAATTATTGATTCAAAATTTCAAGACTTTTATACATTGGCTGAGCAAGACCACTTGCGATTTGTAAGTCCTTCCAAGGGTTTAAGGTTGACTTGCTTAAGCCAACATGTATATTGAAGTGATTCGGCATCGAGCTACTCAATCGGAATCCTTTTGGACAAAGTTAACTGTTTGATAGTGTACAACATGTGTAAACCAGGTCATATAACGTCTTTTAGGCACATATCCCAGTCTAGCCATTGACCATGACCCCTCCATTGGGATGCAGACACTGTCCAGAAATATAGCTGCTATCTTGACTTGCGAGGAAAACAAAGCATGTTGCAACCTCACTGGGCTGACCCGGCCGGCCAATTGGCACTGCATGGAACTGTTCCATGGCAGAAGTTTGCATCGTCGATGGAATAAGAGGTGTCCAAACTGCCTCACAAGTCAGCGGTTGCTTCCTGGGTAGTAGATAGTTTTGGAAAACCTACTCGGACCTGGGCAAACACAATTAACTCGAATGCCCTTCATCACCTGCTGATTTGACAATGCGCGCGTAAAGGCGACAATCGCTCCTTTGGTGGACGTGTAATCCAAAAGATCGCCTCGGCCAATGTAAGGATTGACGGATGCACAATTGATGATGGTGGACCCTTTCTTCATGTGAGGAAGAGAGTATTTGGACAAGTAAAAGAAAGAATGGATGTTGGTGTCAAATGTTCGCTCCCATTGGTCCCTACCAGACATTAGCTTGTGTATAGAAATCAGGAAGAGAACATACTCATCCAACTCACTGATGTCACTCAGCATATGCTGGAATGCTGCGTTGTTCACGAGGATATCAATAGCACCCATCTTCTGCAGAGCCACATCAATGATCTTTTGGCAATTCTCCTTCTTGCGGAGGTCAATGGCCAAGCAATGGCACTGTTGGCCATGCTCTTCTACCCTCCTTTTTGTCTCCTGTGCATCCTTTTCCTCTTCGGGCAAGTACACGATCACACTCGATGCACCTTCCATAGCGAAAAGAATTGCGACAGCTCTGCCAATTCCAGAGTCACCTCCGGTGATGATCGCTTTCTTGTCTTGAAGCTTTCCGGCAGCTTTATAGATCTGATAGCCGCCATCCTCGGTTGGGATATGAGCCGATACGGGTTTGGGATCTTCCATATTAGCCTGAAGACCCGGCTTTGTCATGTGCTGAATAGGGATTCTGTGGCCTATGTGTTTTATTGTCATTAGGTTCAAATCGACCGTGGCTTCCAGTAATGCTCACCTGGTTCAAATTGGGATTTAGATCCACTGGCCGGTCTTTCTGTGTGCTGGGAAACAGGCATCTTGGTGATTGGAGAATAGAAATGGATAGTTTGGTATATTGTTCTTTAATAGATAGATTCTGTACAGGACATGTTCAGTGCAAAGGGACCATTATATAAGGAATTCTATTCCACAGAGACCCAGGACTTCGTCACTATGACAGTCGATTTATGGTACCAAGATATTAGAGGAGTTGGTGGTGGCATATGGTCGACTAGGAATTTTGGGCCGCCAGAGATATCTCTGGTTGGTATTTCCCTGTGGCTTACTGTCGACCACATTGGGTTATTCGATGCTTTAGTGTTGCCATCGGTGAGTGTCCACTCTGGGCAGCAGCTGCATCTCCCAATCAGACGTGCTTGACTGATGTCTAGATGACGCTCTTCGTTGTTGGACGAGACAGTATATCTAGAACAATCGATATATCTGTTTGCCATTGAGGTTATATGATGGAGGATTGGCGTCATTACAGGAATCCACATGAACGCACCATATCATCTTCCTCAAGTCTCGAATGATAATCATGATCAAGCAAGGTAGTTATATAGCTAGGTAAACATGTCAACATAAGTTTACGTTTTAAGTCAAGTCAACTTTTAACGTTGAATTACTAGGGGTAGCCTGTGTGAATAACATGGACTATGTGACTTCGGGTATACACCATTGTAGATACTCCAGATACGAGGCTTTTCTTCCAATAAACAGTGCTTTATGAACAAGATAATCTAATCATTCCCTTCATAACATATTCCTATGTCTTTCTGTTCGTGTTCTACTCTATACTTCTTATCTTATCAAACTACCATTTGATTGGCTCACCGCCCGTCCACCTTCCGATAATTTTTTCCCCCCAGATCGCGTTTCCTCTACAGAAATTCTTTCGCAACGGGAAAGGCTGCCAATCAATCTGAAATGGCTCTCTCCTCCGCCCTATCCTCACCATGGGGGTTCCTCCGGCCCACTAACGATCTACATACCACCGTCGTGGATTCTGCGAAGCACATTTTGGACTCTCTCGCCGGCTCTGTCGTGGACGCCCAAACCACTCGCCGGCAACTCAACAAAAAGCGGAAAAGATCTGAACCTGAATCCGATCCAGCCATCCTTCAACTGAAGAACCTTTATGTGGATGGCTTTACTTCGAATCAAATATGGGAGCAGGCGACCCGGATTCTCGAGTCAACTGGCGATGAAGTCGAACGGGATATCACTTTGATCACCCAACACAGTGGTTATCCATCGTTGTCGGACCATGAGCAGACCCATGATGTGTCGGATCCCGAGGACGCGCAAACCGATAGTGACAGCAATGAGAACATGTTGGAGGACGTTTCCGAAGCTTCAGATGTCGAACGCAGCCCTGAAGAGGAATCTCAGATGGGATCTGACGATCTAGAGCGTGAGGATATGGATAAAGAGGATGAGATGGAAGAATGGGATGACGAAAAATCCTCGATTGGCTTTGCGGAAGAAGAGCCTGAAGTCTATGTCGAGGACCGGTTTGGGTTGAACGATGGGTTCTTCTCCATCGACGATTTCAACAAGCAGTCTGAGGCTTTGGAAAGACAGGACGTCAAGGGAGGCCCCGAAGAGGCTGACGACAGCGATGAGGAGGATGTGGATTGGCATACAAACCCGTTGATGCCTGGAAGCGCTGCGCCTGTTCGCAATGCTAACACCGAGAGGAATTCCCGTACGACTGGGGAAAATGAGGAAGACATGGATGATAGCGAAGAAGAAGGACCGACCTTTGGTAATGCTAATCTAAACGGCGACTCCGACTCCGACGATGATGCCATGGATATGGATGCCGGTGATGCGGCTGGCTGGGCGAACACCAGCGATATCAAATACGCCGATTTTTTCGCGCCCCCGCCACGCAAAGCCTCCGCTAAGAAAACACGCGCGCTCCCCAAAACCCAACCCGATGCGCCAGTTGAGGACGACGATGTTAACCGCGCCATGGCCGATGTGCGACGAGACTTGTTTGACGATGATGATGCTTCGAGTGCTGGGGAGGATGCCGCTCTTGATAAATCCGGAGACCCCGGTGCTCCACGCTCCACGCACGAGAAACAAAGGGCACGAATTGCCGATGAAATCCGTCGCTTGGAAGCGGCCAATGTTGCAAAGAAAGAATGGATGCTTGCCGGTGAAGCCAGGGCGGTCGAGAGACCTGTCAACTCCCTCATCGAAGAAGATCTTGACTTTGAACGAATTGGAAAACCGGTTCCCGTGGTTACCAACGAGACAACCGAGGATATTGAAGAGCTAGTCAAGCGCCGGATTCTTGCCGGGGAATTCGATGAAGTCATTCGTCGTCGGCCAGGTGCATCGGACGCACAGGCTACGCGAAGGGGCCGGTTTGAATTGGATGATACCAAACCTCAACAGGGTCTGGCAGAGATGTATGAAGCCGATCATCTTCGTGCTAACGATCCGAACTATGTCGACTCGAAGGACCGCAAGTTGATGCGGGAGCATGCCGAGATCACCAATCTTTGGAACGAAGTCAGCTCTCAGTTGGATACCCTATGCAACTGGCACTACAAGCCTAAGATCGCACAGGCCAGCGTCAACGTTGTCACCGACGCACCCACAATCATGATGGAGGAGGCACGTCCCACAGCTGGCAGTGCTGCTGCTGGACCGGTCGGACTTGCACCACAGGAGATCTACACCCCCGGTGATGGTGACCGAGTCGCAGGAGAGTTGGTGATGAAAAACGGGGAAACCATCTCCAAGGATGAGATGACCCGTGAGGAGAAGGCCAAAATCAGAAGGCACAATAAGAAGACCTCAAAGAAGGCCAACGCCGAGCCCGCTCGCCAACAGCCTGGCAAGGCAGCTGAAAAGCAGCAGGTGATGTCCGACCTGAAGAAGGGAGGAGTCAAGGTCATTGACAAGGAGGGTCGTGTGACAGACATCAATGGTGGCTCCGTCGAGGCAGGCGCCAAAACCAGAGGAGACACCTTGAAATTGTGAAAAAGTTGTGGGAATTGGCAGGTCTAGGGGTGTAAAATAATGGATTGAAATCTATTTTTTCTAGCATTGCACATATCACATCATGTCTCTATTGTTTTTTGGGGCCAGATCTTTTCGCCCGTATTGTGTAGAGGAAAATGTTCTCTCTGTTGTAACTCTCTGCCCCTGGGTCATCCCGGATCTCTTCCATATCAAAGGCCTTTTTGGCCATCTTCATGAACCGCAGGTCGGCTCGTCTGCGGCGCTTGAAGCAGAAGTAGCACACCGAGTTGGGACCAAGGAGGTCTTGGAGCGTAGTGATCAAGAGAGGGAATGCTGGTTCAAAGTAGACGCAGTCGGCAGCGAGAATAACGTCGGGTTTTGATGGCACCTGGCTTGGGATCGGTTCTCCCCAGTTTAGTATCGCAGCAGTCGCATTCGGGGTGAGGTTGTTTAGTTCAATGTTGGCTTCCATTAGGGAGAACATAGGCTCTTGGTCTGTGATATAGATCCGCTTCTCAAGACGACACGCGCGTGCTATGGCAAGACCGACGAGTCCACCTCCTGCGCCAAGTTCAACACTGGCGGTTGTTAGTAAACCACAAATGACACCTGGTTGAAAACCCACATTGATTTATCAGATAGATCGGTGGCATGGCGGCACAAGAGGTATTTGGCCAAAACCATCCCTGCAGGCCACAGTTGTCCACCGCATCCATCTTTAAGGTCTTCTTTTAGTAGCAATGGTTCTTTCAAGAGCCCATCAAACGTGACTTTAGTGGTCACGGCGGCTTTGTTCTCACGCGAGGGGGCCAAGGATTCACTGATGTCAAAGTCAGACAATTGACTTGGAGAACTGGGTGTTTCTATCATGGTTGAGGATTGAATAAGAAAAAAGAGAAAGTTTTGGTGGGGGTGCACTTATCGCAACAAGGATCACATAATCACTGGCGATTCTATAAATTCCCAACACTAGCAACCTAGATAGCTACTATGATTCTAGTCTTGTAGTGGAAAGCAAGACTATTGTAGTAGCTCTCGTAGCCTATCTTGATGCCTGCATCTATAATCAAAACCCCTTGCTGTCGATCAAAAAACAAGCTTGGGCCCGTGCGAACATCCTTTGAAGATCCACAAAAATCGCCTACATGTAGGCATAGTATAAGTTACCATCTACACTTCAGGTATTATATGATATAGGAGTCTTGGAATAACCTCTATTCCCGTTGGTAAACCAGTGCCATGGGGAAGCTGTGCCATGGGGTGATCCATTTGGGGTCACTTGCTAGTCTAGTTACCTAGGTGGATATACCCAAGTACAAGTATACATTCGCCTGGGCGAAGGGTAGCCCATGAAAAAGAAGGAAAAGCGACAAAGGAGAGAAAAGAAAGCACTAATCCAGCCAGGAGCTACTACACATTGAGAGATCAAATACTAAGTGTCTACAAGAACAACTTACATATTAAACCACAAGGCTATTAAAAGCACAATTCAAATCGGAGTTACGATGTCAATTTCGTGTACATTTACATCCGACATAGTAGGTTTAAGTATACAAGCATAGCACTGATCATAATCTCTGTGGAGAACAGTAGGCATAATTCAGACTAGAAATGACTTGGTATCATTTCACTTAGTCGAAGGGGTGAGTGCGTGTTCCCCACCAAGTCAAGAACAAGCTGAGTCCAACGGTTTCAAATACTCTCGAAACGGCACCAACAGCGACAGTGTCCAGGGGACGCTTCTCAGTGAAGACTTGGCTCACGAGCTAGATAATAGTTAGAACATATCCCGACAACAATATAGAACAATATAGAGAAGCATACACTTGGGGCAGATGTTGCGAAGAAGATAAGTGTTCCCAGGTAGGCCGCACCCTTGTAGCTCAGGGTGCCAGTGGCGTTAATCAATGCAGCTACACCATAGGTCTGCACGGCGCTTCCAGCAAGGGAGCTTCCCCAGGCGGCGGCGGCACCGGCAGCCTCCTTCGACTTGATGAACTCTTCCTTTGAGTTGGCAGCCTGAGCGCGGTGGTAGGTGTCTCCGAAGACGGGGGCGAGTATGCCCAGGGAGGCAGTGTGGGTGAAGACTGTGCCCAGCGCAATAGCGGAGGGCTTCACGGGAGGGAGATCTAGACCTTGTCAATACCAAATGATTCAGTTTTGATCACAAGGAACTCACAGTGCAGAGTAGTCATTGTAGATTGAGTAGTGTGTAGTTGGAGAAATCGAAGTACACCGGAAGGCGCTTTAAATGCAGGGTTAGCAGGGTGACGTCGTCATGATTCAGAAGAGGCTGAAGATGCGGAGGGCCATGACGTCAACTCACAGCCATACAAGGAAGTTGTCTATAGCAGGAATATTGAATGTAGGCAAGTTACTTGATTGTATTCGCTTTATGATTTTATCCAAAGCGTTGACTACGCCGGCTCGCCGTTGCTTATGGAATGTATAGGCTATCGGCTATCTACCTAGTAGGTATTCAATGATATATTATACAGTTGGGATATGAACGTCTATCAGAGTCATTTAGAGTCCCTTGAAATTTCTTATTTGCTTCAATCGCTCAGATCATCCAGACAAAACCGGGCAAGCCGGGGTTACATTCACTAGACCCCCTCACGATCTTAGCCAAATTGAGGTAGGCCTACCTATGCTGGAATGTGGTAAGTGAGTAATGACGATTCGTGTTAATGTGCCGCAGAGTACTCATGTAATAGCCCAGTCTAACGTAGATTGATACCGCCAGACTGGGGTTGGGGGCGTGGGGTGAAAGTGATCTGCGGGTTAGCCGTACTGCTGAATTGTCTTTGGGTTCTGTTCCTGCGGAATGTTTCTTTTGCGCCTACGTTTGAGTCTATTCTCGGGCAGAATCTCCCAGTTTTGGTCTCCTTTCCCATGGACTTTTCTGTGTATCCTCTTCTAGATATTCGTCTCAGTTCTAGTAGAAAGGGTGACTGTTTGCGCATGTTCTAGCGACTTGAATGATGCTCTCTTGGAACATAATTCTCTTGTATTTGGGATTTCTATGCATGAACCTGCAGAAGTAACAAAGAAAAGAAAGGATTGAGGCTAGCTTGAAGACGGAAAAAAAGTGTATTGATTTATGCAGATATGATCAAGCAAAGGTGCGGCAGGTATATCTGTAGAATGGTTAGCCCAGAACTAATAGTGGGAAGCGGATCATGTCCTACTTTTCGGGGTAGCCGTGCTCTGTGCCAAGCTCGTACTTGGACTGTGAGTCCTGAGGGACAGAGTTGATGTTGCAAGGAGTGGGAGGCAGACCATTGGCGCCAAATACACCCTGTATGCTCTTCTTGTCTTGCTCAAATAGAGCAGCCAAACCCCGCTCTTCACCCTGCTCCTTGACAGCAACCAATTGCTGCTCGCCAGCCTCTCCGATCTTCAGGACGTCATCCTTGGGGGCTGCCTGGCTTCCGACGGTGAGGAGGCCGACTGCGTCTGACTGGCGCACAGTGCTCAGTTGAGGGTAGCTCCTCCGGACATCCCGCTTCCAGTAAGGGTTGTCGGCAATGTCACCCGCCGGAAGGGTAACCGGATCATCGTAGGCCAGGGGAGGCAGCGAGCCGGGAGTAGGAAGGCGGTACTGAGAGTTCAAGGGGACACCGGTCGAGCGCTCAGGGTCAATAGCGAAAAGGCGACGGATCCGCTCCCAGACCCCAGTAGACTGGACCGAGTATTTCTAGCCAGCAATTGAGTAAATGACCAGCATTGAGTGTATGGACTGCCTACCTGGTTAATAGAAATGACGTTTGATGCCGCCTTTGCGGCGTTCAGGACACCGCGAGCCATGATGAGAAAGACTCTGCTCTGTTGTTGAAGGTCAGCGCGTTGTCAGAAAAAGTCTTCAAAAGACAAGAATTGACACGTCCTTGCTCAAGAGATTTGACTTACGACCTGGAATCTCTGGAAATCGTCAAGCGTCTGCGAGCGTTTGAATCAAGCCGGTGCAGGGTACATCTGGAGGTGCGATCCCCGGCACGGATTATTATCACACCGAGCCACACAGCAAATGGCATTACTAATTCGGAATGCCTACCTACCTAGGTCCGTGCACCTACCTAACGTTAACTTAGTAGGTAACTTAAGTTAACTTATAAGTTAGTTAGGTTATTGACTTCTCTTTTAGCTCTCTGTTTGCTAATTCCATAAATACTCGCAATGCCCACAGCAAGGTGTCATTATTTCTAGTCTCTCCTTGCAAGACTATATTTTTACATTTATACGTAGACAGCTCTTTTTCCATGTTAGCCACCTTTTCAACAATGCTCAATGCTGTCTGATAGCCCTGGCCCAGAAGTTACATCTTAGTTTGATTGCATCACTGGCCCTATGACTCAAGCCTAAACCGTGAGTGGTAATTGGGTGTTTTTGAATGATGTTACTTAATCCTAATATAGCTACATAAGCGCGTCTGGGAAGGTGCTAAGCTACCAACGGAAGGCTATGTTTCCTTTGCTTAGCTTGAGATCTTTTTCTTCTTTCCATTCTCCCTTCGTCTTTTTGCCCGCATATTGCCCGACATGAATCTGAATTGCCCTGCTAGCTCAACCTAGCCAAGTCCACTGGGATGCTTATGCTATCCACACTTCGGCTTAGAAACGGCATAATACGTGCCCGTTCTTTCTATAGAATACCAAATTCACTATCGCCATAGATGATACCTACGAACACAAAATCGGACATACCGGCTTCGAACCCGAAACGATCTACGCCAAAATGGTGGCACTTGGCAACCGGGTTCCTGACCTTTGCAATGTAACCCTTCACAACCAAGAGGCAGTACTCGAAGACCACATCTTGCAATGCCTTGCCCGTATGGTCTATGGTTCCAACATAATTGGACGTGCGGGAGGTAGCTCCAGTATTACATCCAAACTTTGCACAGCGGTTATTTCGTAACGAGGAAGTGGCCGAGGAGACTGGGGAAGTCGAAGAGAAATTTCTCGAGTTGAAACAAGCTCTCATACGTAAGGACCTACCCGCAGATGCCACAGTCGTCCTACGCAGTCGCCGAGAGATCGTCCAGCATGCCAAGGCAGCATCATTTCTTACTCAACAGTTGTGCATCATCGGCCAAGAACTTAGCGAGAAAGAAACGGATCCTTTAACGTACTTAGACATTGTAATGCTTCAGCACTTGAGTTTATGTATGAGGACGCCGAAGAAGATGAGAAGCCTGAGGCCCACAAGGAACTGGCAAGCTTGGTTATTGCCAACGCGGAAGAGCGTATTAGTGAATTGATTGCTTCAGTGCACCCGTGCAAATATGGAATATCGGGGAGAATACCTGCAGAGGAACCAGATATTTGTATGGGCGAAACATCCGTTGGTCCTTTTTCTTTGTTACCTTTCCAGCTGTGGGTTTGAGGGTATGCAGACAGAGGAGGGATATTCTAATCCAAGGACTACGCAGGCCTAGGCATGCGTAGATTAATGTCTACGAACGGTTTGAGGCATTTGTTTTTCTTCTGAGGCCGTTTAGAGCCAGCCAATTTACTACTATATCGCACTGCAAGGCCTCAAATGGTCTGAAGACACAAGGCAGCTTCCCAGGTTGGCAACGAAAATGGCAAGACGCGAAAACGATCTCAATTGTAAAGGTCAACTTCATGTAATAGACATCTTGCATGTCACGAATGATACGCATTTTCCAAGATCTCAAAATCTCCCTCCACGAATGGAACGGGCTTTCTCAAATTTGGTAATGAATTGTTTGTGCTTTTGCTTCGTGGAATAAATGCAGCCTCGAACAAAAGAGGGTGGCTCAGAATACCCGGTGTAAATCGGCAGTCGGCTCGATTTGCTTTCCACCTTCTCCAATAGGCCTTTTGACGTTAAATACGGCCAGTGTTGGTGCAATCATCAGGAAGATAGATGTTTCGGCAATTAGATGCCCAGGGCAAACTCTACGACCGAAGCCAAAGCTCACATCTCCGGGATCCATGGCAGAGGAAAGAAAACGCTCTGGTTGGAAGTCCCATCGGTTAGGGTAGATCGCAGAGTCATTATGGAATGACCTATATGCGTCGGACAAGCAAGGCAAATAGGGGAATGAGGAATGATTGATACCGGATGTTCAGAAAATGATCGCATCCTTGGGAGCCAAGAAACCGTTGTTATTGTCGTCCTCACCTGTTCTATGAGGAATACTCAAAGGCGCGACACTATGCCATCTGATGGCTTCTTTGCCAATTGCATTCACGTAGTGTAGCTTGTCTCGATCGGCCAAAGTTGGCAATGTAGGCTTAACAAATTATATTGTCCATCTCGGCTTGAGCCTTGCGTTGAACGTCAGGAAACACCATCATTGCCAGGAAGAAGCCCTCTAGGATCGCAACAGTCTATGATCAGCATAACCCTCAATATATTCGAGGGCTTTCCGAGAACATACCGTATCGGATCCGCCGCCATACATTGCTACTGCTGACCATTTGATGACTTCCCCGTCTTCGCCTTGTTTGGGAAGCCTTGATACGAAAAACAATTTCGATCTTCTCTGTCCATTTGAAACTTCGCGAATGCAAATGGACTGTCTAGCAGTTTCGTGAGGGGTTGAAAGTGATCGCGAGCAATTCGTTGAAAGTTAGCCCCCAGCATCCATTCTGGGACATATTTCACTGGACGAATATGAGCATGAAACCTGAAAAGGAAAGACAATACTTACATGCCGGGATAAAATCAACTATCCATGCCCCTGGAACGACGGCGACCGAAAATTCTTCAGTGCGTGATCAGCCAGACGTACTAACGGGTCTTCGCCATGAGGCTCGATGTTATAGCCGTATGTTATATTCAAAATGAAAGCACCGACAGCCCTGTAGATTTTGATAAGCTTCATTGCAAGGTGTGCTATCACTTACGTCCTGTTATGCTGGATGAACTTCTCAGGTGCCCGAAACACACGGCGTATAAACCGCTTGCCTCTAACCATTAAATCAGGACGCGGATTCTCGTGTTCCGAGACTCTCGTCACAGCTCGTCGATAGGTTCGAAGAAGTGGTGTATTATCCTGGCTTGACAGTAGCTTGCCCCATCCAGACCTCCCTTTAACTCAGAACGTGCCTTTCATGGAGAGAACGTTCTACACAAACTCAAGGTTCACCGGCGAAGACGAGGCGCGGTCGGGATGAATTCTCTGCAGAATTCTTTCCCAGGATCTGAAACGCCAGGTCTCTATCATTGATTATAATAGTGGTTTTCTCTAGAACTGTGATCGAGCTAAGAGGTCCCGCTAGGGCTTAGCTTGGTCAAAATGGCCCAAGAGAAAGCCCACCCTAAGAGATCTCTGTGCTTAAGGCAATGTTTCCGTTCCTGCATCCCCGACGGTGGAAGGTTAAGCAAATTGCTGATGATCAATCTGCCTCTTGGCCCTGGAGGTAGATTGACCTTTCTTTTTGTGAAAATTCGTAGAGCAACCAGGCCCAAAGCGAAGACGACCAAGTGTATATTAACATCATTGTTAGGATGAAGGTGAGAGTTGGATCCCCGTAGTTGATTGGTCGTATATACATATGCATCGGGAGTCTGCCAATATAACACGTCTCTCACCTCGAACATCCGATTATAGGCCATCTTCTGTGGTGCGCCTTAGTCTAGCTATATAGTTATTCAACGAACTTAACTTGAATGCCTAGACTGCAATGCTCAGATGAACATTTGATGAGGTTGAACTGCCTGTAAAAGCCACTGTCGCACATGCACTGCCTGGTATCTTAATGTCGCTGATAATAAATGTACATGCGTGAAATCACTCGGGTTTATCATCTTCCTTGCTGTCATCCTTGGCATTGGCGATAATCTTTTGAACAGCGTCCACAGTGGCGTCTGGGCCACCGGCCTCTCGAAGCAAGACTTTGCCCTTCTTATCCACGGCGAAAACACCGCGGGTCGTTCCCTTGGGGGACTTCTTGAATCCAATGGCTGCAATAAGTGTGGCCTTAGTGTCGCAAATCAGAGGATATGGCAGGTTTTGTCTTGTCTTGAAGGTGGTGTTGGCCTTGGGAGAGTCTCCCGAGAGGCCGTAAATGGAGAGACCAGTGGAGGTCAAATGCGTGTGGTTGTCACGGAACAAGCATGCTTGCTTAGTGCCTGAGTAAATGGTGAGCTAGTGAGCTTGAAAAGAAGCCATTGAATGTTGCTAGGCAGTAATAAAAACTCTCGCAGCCTGGAAAATTAGGAGCATGAGCTCCCAAAGGGCCACGGTTCCAGATTCCAGATTGATGAGGGATTGGGATGATGACTTACAGCCAGGAGTGGAGGCTTTTGGATAAGTAAACAGCACCACACCTGCCTTGCTCTCATCAACGAGCTTGTGTAGGGTGGTTTTCACGCCGTCATTGATCTCAATCTCACCCCCAAAGGTCTTCAAGTCGATTGTATCGTCGGTTTCCGGGACCTTTGGCGCGGGGCTTTCTTCAGTATCAGTCTCTGGCTCCTTGGGCTTGGGAGCCGGCTTGGGCTTCTTCTCTGTGGTGGGAGGCTGAGCTGGTGCCTTGCGCTTCCTGAGTTCGACCATGTTGAAAGTGTAGAGGACAGTGATCTCCAAAGATCTGGAACATAAGCTCTGGTCTCAGCACCTGGTTAGTCAGCCGGGAAAACCCGCGCCCTGACCCGTGAAAAAATTGGATTTTCCCCTCGACTGACGGATCGTCCAAAATCCACCTTTCTCCATTTTTTCTCTGCTTAGACTCTTACTCATATTCGCCTCCCTTGACTAGATTTCTTTGACTTTCATCTGGGAACCTCACCATTCCCCATTCACCTACTCACCCTCACCTCTCTACCTGCTTAGTCGCTTAGTCGCCTAGTCGCCTTTTCGCCTCTTTGCCCATCTTCTTCGACTCAGGCAATCACATCCGCTCTTCTGATACTTTCCTACGACTGAGACTGTCTTGAACAGTGTCAGGGGAGCCAAACCCGCCATAATGAAGGTTTTCTCCTCAGGATGCACCTTCGACTACTCGTGGGACGAGGTGTCTACAGCAAACTGGCGCAAATACTGTCCGTGGAACGACAAGTCCACCCACGTTGTGGGAGTAGACACAATTTCCCGATCGGTTGATCCAAGCACTGGAATCGTGAGTTGCTTCGACATGGCATGAGTGAATACGGTGATTCCTAACTGACTCATTTCTAGTTGCGAACCGAACGTCTTATCACGTGCAACCAGTCTGTCCCACAATGGGTTCTCTCGCTGCTTGGTGGAACTACCACATCCCACGTCTATGAAATCTCCTATGTCGACCCAGTTGCCAAGAAAGTTACTATGTGCTCTACGAATCTCACATGGTCGAATGTCCTCAGCGTCCGCGAGACTGTCACCTACCGTCAATCCTCCCTTAGCCCGACCACTACCACCGATTTTACTCAAGAAGCGAAAATTACTGCTCTTTGCGGTGGATGGCAGAAGATCAAAAACAAGGTCGAGGATGCCAGCGTCGAACGATTCCGTGAAAACGCCAAAGTTGGCCGCGAAGGCTTTGAGGCTGTCCTTGAAATGAGCCGTCGCGTCTTCGGCGAACAACGTGACCTCGAAAAGCAACGAATGCAGGCATAAACCACCTGTCACCATCGACATCTTTCAGCACCGTCTTTTAATACCATTTGCATAAAGCGACTGCATATTCCGGCGTATGTTCTGCATTTCGAAGCATGTGGCGCGTGGAGTTTTCGTTTCATCTTTCCTTTAACCCTCGACTCCTGTGGACCAAACACCACTCATGGCCTTAAAAAGTTTGCACACTCCATCTTTTCAGCGCGTTATCTTTTATGATCATTTCATTTGCCTTCTTCGAAGGCAAAGATGTACCATTAGAAGCACTCGAACTTAGATTTGAAATTCTATCATCGTACAACATGACCTTGAAACCAGCCCCCC